>NC_064929.1:95123153-95140653 GCF_023897955.1 Schistocerca gregaria | reverse complement strand
CAATTGAATTTTTTTTTGTAGATAGGGCAAAATTCATCCCATCCAGCTGAACGTTTTTTTTAGGCTGTCAATTAGCTTGGTTATATAATTGATGATTACTGTAGGTAGTGTACAAGAGTCTCATTTATTTTCCTTGTTATATTTAAAATGCCTCTCCTGTTTCACAAAAGTATAATATTCAATAATTGTACATTAGTACAATTGTGAGAGGATATATCCTTGTCAAAGTTAATATTATCACACAAATTTATAGTTTCTAAAGTAGGAAAACTGAGCGACTTCGTTATCCTAAAAAATTAACAAACTTGACATTGCTGTGAGCAATTATTTCCATTTGCTTGCTCTGCAGACATATATAATTATCACTTCCTTGTTTCGTGTGTATGACATCTGAGGTTAGGTTAGGTTAGGTTAGGTTAGGTTAGGTTAGGTTAGGTTAGGTTGGGTTAGGTTAGGTTGGGTTGGATTGGGTTAGGTTAGGTTAGGTTAGGTTAGGTTAGGTTAGGTTAGGTTAGGTTATTTTAGGTTAGGTTAGGTTATGTTAGGTTAGGTTAGGTTAGGTTAGGTTAGGTTAGGTTAGGTTAGGTTAAGCTAGGTTAGGTTAGGTTAGGTTGGGTTAGGTTAGGTTCGAATAGGTTAGGTTAGGTTAGGTTAGGTTAGGTTAGGTTAGGTTAGGTTAGGTTAGGTTAGGTTAGGTTAGGTTAGGTTAGGTTAGATTAGGTTAGGTTAGGTTAGGTTAGGTTAAGCTAGGTTAGGTTAGGTTAGGTTAGGTTAGGTTACGTTAGCATGGTTAGGTTAGGTTAAGTGAGGTTAGGTTACTCTAGACTAGGCTGGGGTAGGCTTGGGTAGGCTAGGCTAGGCTAGGCTAGGCTAAGCTGGGCTGGGCTTGGCTGGGCTGGGCTGGGCAGAGCTGGGCTGGGCTGGGCTGGGCTGGGCTGGGCTGTGCTAGGCTGTGCTGGGATGGGCTGTGCTGGGCTGGGCTGGGCTGGCCTGGGCTGGGCTGGGTTAGGTTAGGTTAGGTTAGGTTAGGTTAGGTTATGTTAGGTTAGGTTAGGTTAGGTTAGGTAATGTTAGGTTAGGTTAGGTTAGGTTAGGTTAGGTTAGGTTACGTTAGGTTAGGTTAGGTTAGGTTAGGTTTGGTCACGTCAGGTCAGGTCAGGTTAGGTCAAGTCAGATGAGGTCAGTGCAGGTCAGGTCAAGTCAGGTCAGGTCAGGTCAGGTCAGGTCAGGTCAGGTCAGGTCAGGTCAGGTCAGGTCAGGTCAGGTTAGGTTAGTTCATCAGACTGTGTACAATTTGTACCGTTGCAGATGTGGTGCTCCGACCACTTCTAAAGCCATGTTGGAAATCTCCTATTAAGTTATTCGTAATATGGTGCTTGATTAAGATTTCTAGATTTATTTTTTCAAACAATTTACCAAAGACAAAGGTTAAGTCAACTGGTCTGTAGTTCTGTGGCTGTTTTCTTTCCTCTTTTTGATATAATGGTTTATCTATACCAAGTTTGAATTTCATCGGAAGAACACCTCCTTCATGTACACAATTTATTAAGTGGACTAATGGTATGGCTAACTCCCAATTGAATATTTTTGTAGAAAAGGAGAAAATTCATCCCATCCAGCTGAACTTTTTTTTTAGGCTGTCAATTAGCTTGGTTATATAATTGATGATTACTGTAGGTAGCGTACAAGAGTCCCATTTATTTTCCTTGTTATATTTAAACTGCCTCTCCGGTTTCACACAAGTATAATAATCAATAATGATACATTAGTACAATTGTGAGAGGATATATCCTTGTCAAAGTTAATATTATCACACAAATTTATAGTTTCTAAAGTAGGAAAACTAAGCGACTTCGTTATCCTAAAAAATTAACAGTCTCGACATTGCAGTGAGGAATTATTTCCATTTGCTTGCTCTGCAGACATATATAATTATCACTTCCGTGTTTCATGTGTATGACATCTGAGGTTAGGTTAGGTTAGGTTGGGTTAGGTTAGGTTAGGTTAGGTTGGGTTAGGTTAGGTTGGGTTGGGTTGGGTTAGGTTAGGTTAGGTTAGGTTAGGTTACGTTACGTTAGGTTGGGTTAGGTTAGGATATGTTAGGTTAGATTAGGTTAGGTTAGGTTAGGTTAAGCTAGGTTAGGTTAAGTTGGGTTGGGTTAGGTTAGGTTAGGTTAGGTTAGGTTAGGTTAGGTTAGGTTAGGTTAAGCTAGGTTAGGTTAGGTTAGGTTAGGTTAGTTTATGTTAGCATGGTTAGGTTAGGTTAAGTGAGGTTAGGTTAGGCTAGACTAGGCTGGGGTAGGCTTGGGTAGGCTAGGCTAGGCTAGGCTAGGCTAAGCTGGGCTGGGCTTGGCTGGGCTGGGCTGGGCAGAGCTGGTCTGGGCTGGGCTGGGCTGGGCTGGGCTGTGCTAGGCTGTGCTGGGATGGGCTGTGCTGGGCTGGGCTGGGCTGGCCTGGGCTGGGCTGGGTTAGGTTATGTTAGGTTAGGTTAGCTTAGGTTAGGTTAGGTTAGGTTATGTTAGGTTAGGTTAGGTTAGGTTAGGTTAGGTTAGGTTAGGTAATGTTAGGTTAGGTTAGGTTAGGTTAGGTTAGGTTAGGTTAGGTTAGGTTAGGTTAGGTTAGGTTCGGTCACGTCAGGTCAGGTCAGGTTAGGTCAAGTCAGATGAGGTCAGTGCAGGTCAGGTCAAGTCAGGTCAGGTCAGGTCAGGTCAGGTCAGGTCAGGTCAGGTCAGGTCAGGTCAGGTCAGGTCAGGTCAGGTCAGGTCAGGTCAGGTCAGGTCAGGTCAGGTCAGGTTAGGTTAGTTCATCAGACTGTGTACAATTTGTACCGTTGCAGATGTGGTGCTCCGACCACTTCTAAAGCCATGTTGGAAATCTCCTATTAAGTTATTCGTAATATGGTGCTTGATTAAGATTTCTAGATTTATTTTTTCAAACAATTTACCAAAGACAAAGGTTAAGTCAACTGGTCTGTATTTCTGTGGCTGTTTTCTTTCCTCTTTTTGATATAATGGTTTATCTATACCAAGTTTGAATTTCATCGGAAGAACACCTCCTTCAAGTACACAATTTATTAAGTGGACTAATGGTATGGCTAACTCCCAATTGAATATTTTTGTAGAAAAGGAGAAAATTCATCCCATCCAGCTGAACTTTTTTTTTAGGCTGTCAATTAGCTTGGTTATATAATTGATGATTACGGTAGGTAGCGTACAAGAGTCCCATATATTTTCCTTGTTATATTTAAACTGCCTCTCCTGTTTCACACAAGTATAATATTCAATAATGATACATTAGTACAATTGTGAGAGGATATATCCTTGTCAAAGTTAATATTATCACACAAATTTATAGTTTCTAAAGTAGGAAAACTAAGCGACTTCGTTATCCTAAAAAATTAACAGTCTCGACATTGCAGTGAGGAATTATTTCCATTTGCTTGCTCTGCAGACATATATAATTATCACTTCCGTGTTTCATGTGTATGACATCTGAGGTTAGGTTAGGTTAGGTTGGGTTAGTTTAGGTTAGGTTAGGTTAGGTTGGGTTAGGTTAGGTTGGGTTGGGTTGGGTTAGGTTAGGTTAGGTTAGGTTAGGTTACGTTACGTTAGGTTGGGTTAGGTTAGGATAAGTTAGGTTAGATTGGGTTAGGTTAGGTTAGGTTAAGCTAGGTTAGCTTAAGTTGGGTTGGGTTGGGTTGGGTTGGGTTGGGTTGGGTTGGGTTGGGTTGGGTTGTGTTGGGTTGGGTTGGGTTGGGTTGGGTTGGGTTGGGTTGGGTTAGGTTAGGTTGGGTTAGGTTAGGTTGGGTTAGGTTAGGTTGGGTTAGGTTAGGTTGGGTAAGGTTAGGTTGGGTTAGGTTAGGTTGGGTTAGGTTAGGTTGGGTTAGGTTAGGTTAGGTTAGGTTAGGTTAGGTTAGGTTAGGTTAGGTTAGGTTAGGTTAGGTTAGGTTAAGTTAGGTTAGGTTAGGTTAGGTTAGGTTAGGTTAGGTTAGGTTAGGTTAGGTTAGGTTATGTTAGGTTAGGTTAGGTTAGGTTAGGTTAGGTTAGGTTAGGTTAGGTTAGGTTAAGTTAGGTTAGGTTAGGTTAGGTTAGGTTAGGTTAGGTTAGGTTAGGTTAGGTTAGGTTAGGTTAGGTTAGGTTAGGTTAGGTTAGGTTAGGTTAGGTTAGGTTATGTTAGGTTAGGTTAGGTTAGGTTAGGTTAGGTTAGGTTAGGTTAGGTTAGGTTAGGTTAGGTTAGGTTAGGTTAGGTTAAGTTAGGTTACATTAGGTTACGTTAGGTTAGGTTAGGTTAGGTTAGGTTAGGTTAGGTTAGGTTAGGTTAGGTTAGGTTAGGTTAGGTTAGGTTAGGTTAGGTTAGGTTAGGTTAGGTTAGGTTAGATTAGGTTAGCATGGTTAGGTTAGGTTAAGTGAGGTAGGGTTAGGCTAGGCTAGGCTAGGGTAGGGTAAGCTAGGCTAGACTAGGCTGGGGTAGGCTTGGGTAGGCTAGGCTAGGCTAGGCTAGGCTAAGCTGGGCTGGGCATGGCTGGGCTGGGCTGGGAAGAGCTGGGATGAGCTGGGCTGGGCTGGGCTGGGCTGTGCTAGGCTGTGCTTGGCTGGGCTGTGCTGGGCTGGGCTGGGCTGGCCCGGGCTGGGCTGGGTTAGGTTAGGTTAGGTTAGGTTAGCTTAGGTTAGGTTAGGTTAGGTTATGTTAGGTTAGGTTAGGTTAGGTTAGGTTAGGTTAGGTTAGGTTAGGTTAAGCTAGGTTAGGTTAGGTTAGGTTGGGTTAGGTTAGGTTCGAATAGGTTAGGTTAGGTTAGGTTAGGTTAGGTTAGGTTAGGTTAGGTTAGGTTATGTTAGGTTAGGTTAGGTTAGGTTAGGTTAGGTAATGTTAGGTTAGGTTAGGTTAGGTTAGGTTAGGTTAGGTTAGGTTAGGTTAGGTTCGGTCACGTCAGGTCAGGTCAGGTTAGGTCAAGTCAGATGAGGTCAGTGCAGGTCAGGTCAAGTCAGGTCAGGTCAGGTCAGGTCAGGTCAGGTCAGGTCAGGTCAGGTCAGGTCAGGTCAGGTCAGGTCAGGTTAGGTTAGTTCATCAGACTGTGTACAATTTGTACCGTTGCAGATGTGGTGCTCCGACCACTTCTAAAGCCATGTTGGAAATCTCCTATTAAGTTATTCGTAATATGGTGCTTGATTAAGATTTCTAGATTTATTTTTTCAAACAATTTACCAAAGACAAAGGTTAAGTCAACTGGTCTGTAGTTCTGTGGCTGTTTTCTTTCCTCTTTTTGATATAATGGTTTATCTATACCAAGTTTGAATTTCATCGGAAGAACACCTCCTTCAAGTACACAATTTATTAAGTGGACTAATGGTATGGCTAACTCCCAATTGAATATTTTTGTAGAAAAGGAGAAAATTCATCCCATCCAGCTGAACTTTTTTTTTAGGCTGTCAATTAGCTTGGTTATATAATTGATGATTACTGTAGGTAGCGTACAAGAGTCCCATTTATTTTCCTTGTTATATTTAAACTGCCTCTCCTGTTTCACACAAGTATAATAATCAATAATGATACATTAGTACAATTGTGAGAGGATATATCCTTGTCAAAGTTAATATTATCACACAAATTTATAGTTTCTAAAGTAGGAAAACTAAGCGACTTCGTTATCCTAAAAAATTAACAGTCTCGACATTGCAGTGAGGAATTATTTCCATTTGCTTGCTCTGCAGACATATATAATTATCACTTCCGTGTTTCATGTGTATGACATCTGAGGTTAGGTTAGGTTAGGTTAGGTTAGGTTAGGTTAGGTTAGGTTGGGTTAGGTTAGGTTGGGTTGGGTTGGGTTAGGTTAGGTTAGGTTAGGTTAGGTTACGTTACGTTAGGTTGGGTTAGGTTAGGATATGTTAGGTTAGATTAGGTTAGGTTAGGTTAGGTTAAGCTAGGTTAGGTTAAGTTGGGTTGAGTTAGGTTAGGTTAGGTTAGGTTAGGTTAGGTTAGGTTAGGTTAGGTTAGGTTAGGTTAGGTTAAGCTAGGTTAGGTTATGTTAGGTTAGGTTAGTTTACGTTAGCATGGTTAGGTTAGGTTAAGTGAGGTTAGGTTAGGCTAGACTAGGCTGGGGTAGGCTTGGGTAGGCTAGGCTAGGCTAGGCTAGGCTAAGCTGGGCTGGGCTTGGCTGGGCTGGGCTGGGCAGAGCTGGGCTGGGCTGGGCTGGGCTGGGCTGGGCTGTGCTAGGCTGTGCTGGGATGGGCTGTGATGGGCTGGGCTGGGCTGGCCTGGTCTGGGCTGGGTTAGGTTAGGTTAGGTTAGGTTAGCTTAGGTTAGGTTAGGTTAGGTTATGTTAGGTTAGGTTAGGTTAGGTTAGGTTAGGTTAGGTTAGGTTAGGTTAAGCTAGGTTAGGTTAGGTTAGGTTGGGTTAGGTTAGGTTCGAATAGGTTAGGTTAGGTTAGGTTAGGTTAGGTTAGGTTAGGTTAGGTTAGGTTAGGTTATGTTAGGTTTGGTTAGGTTAGGTTAGGTTAGGTAATGTTAGGTTAGGTTAGGTTAGGTTAGGTTAGGTTAGGTTAGGTTAGGTTAGGTTAAGTTAGGTTACATTAGGTTACGTTAGGTTAGGTTAGGTTAGGTTAGGTTAGGTTAGGTTAGGTTAGGTTAGGTTAGGTTAGGTTATGTTAGGTTAGGTTAGGTTAGGTTAGGTTAGGTTAGGTTAGGTTAGGTTAGGTTAGATTAGGTTAGCATGGTTAGGTTAGGTTAAGTGAGGTAGGGTTAGGCTAGGCTAGGCTAGGGTAGGGTAAGCTAGGCTAGACTAGGCTGGGGTAGGCTTGGGTAGGCTAGGCTAGGCTAGGCTAGGCTAAGCTGGGCTGGGCATGGCTGGGCTGGGCTGGGAAGAGCTGGGATGAGCTGGGCTGGGCTGGGCTGGGCTGTGCTAGGCTGTGCTTGGCTGGGCTGTGCTGGGCTGGGCTGGGCTATCCCGGGCTGGGCTGGGTTAGGTTAGGTTAGGTTAGGTTAGGTTAGGTTAGGTTAGGTTAGGTTAGGTTAGGTTAGGTTAGGTTAGGTTAGGTTAGGTTAGGTTAGGTTAGGTTAGGTTAGGTTACGTTAGGTTAGGTTAGGTTAGGTTAGGTTTGGTCACGTCAGGTCAGGTCAGGTTAGGTCAAGTCAGATGAGGTCAGTGCAGGTCAGGTCCAGTCAGGTCAGGTCAGGTCAGGTCAGGTCAGGTCAGGTCAGGTCAGGTCAGGTCAGGTCAGGTCAGGTCAGGTTAGGTTAGTTCATCAGACTGTGTACAATTTGTACCGTTGCAGATGTGGTGCTCCGACCACTTCTAAAGCCATGTTGGAAATCTCCTATTAAGTTATTCGTAATATGGTGCTTGATTAAGATTTCTAGATTTATTTTTTCAAACAATTTACCAAAGACAAAGGTTAAGTCAACTGGTCTGTAGTTCTGTGGCTGTTTTCTTTCCTCTTTTTGATATAATGGTTTATCTATACCAAGTTTGAATTTCATCGGAAGAACACCTCCTTCATGTACACAATTTATTAAGTGGACTAATGGTATGGCTAACTCCCAATTGAATATTTTTGTAGAAAAGGAGAAAATTCATCCCATCCAGCTGAACTTTTTTTTTAGGCTGTCAATTAGCTTGGTTATATAATTGATGATTACTGTAGGTAGCGTACAAGAGTCCCATTTATTTTCCTTGTTATATTTAAACTGCCTCTCCGGTTTCACACAAGTATAATAATCAATAATGATACATTAGTACAATTGTGAGAGGATATATCCTTGTCAAAGTTAATATTATCACACAAATTTATAGTTTCTAAAGTAGGAAAACTAAGCGACTTCGTTATCCTAAAAAATTAACAGTCTCGACATTGCAGTGAGGAATTATTTCCATTTGCTTGCTCTGCAGACATATATAATTATCACTTCCGTGTTTCATGTGTATGACATCTGAGGTTAGGTTAGGTTAGGTTGGGTTAGGTTAGGTTAGGTTAGGTTGGGTTAGGTTAGGTTGGGTTGGGTTGGGTTAGGTTAGGTTAGGTTAGGTTAGGTTACGTTACGTTAGGTTGGGTTAGGTTAGGATATGTTAGGTTAGATTAGGTTAGGTTAGGTTAGGTTAAGCTAGGTTAGGTTAAGTTGGGTTGGGTTAGGTTAGGTTAGGTTAGGTTAGGTTAGGTTAGGTTAGGTTAGGTTAAGCTAGGTTAGGTTAGGTTAGGTTAGGTTAGTTTATGTTAGCATGGTTAGGTTAGGTTAAGTGAGGTTAGGTTAGGCTAGACTAGGCTGGGGTAGGCTTGGGTAGGCTAGGCTAGGCTAGGCTAGGCTAAGCTGGGCTGGGCTTGGCTGGGCTGGGCTGGGCAGAGCTGGTCTGGGCTGGGCTGGGCTGGGCTGGGCTGTGCTAGGCTGTGCTGGGATGGGCTGTGCTGGGCTGGGCTGGGCTGGCCTGGGCTGGGCTGGGTTAGGTTATGTTAGGTTAGGTTAGCTTAGGTTAGGTTAGGTTAGGTTATGTTAGGTTAGGTTAGGTTAGGTTAGGTTAGGTTAGGTTAGGTAATGTTAGGTTAGGTTAGGTTAGGTTAGGTTAGGTTAGGTTAGGTTAGGTTAGGTTAGGTTAGGTTCGGTCACGTCAGGTCAGGTCAGGTTAGGTCAAGTCAGATGAGGTCAGTGCAGGTCAGGTCAAGTCAGGTCAGGTCAGGTCAGGTCAGGTCAGGTCAGGTCAGGTCAGGTCAGGTCAGGTCAGGTCAGGTCAGGTCAGGTCAGGTCAGGTCAGGTCAGGTCAGGTCAGGTCAGGTCAGGTCAGGTCAGGTTAGGTTAGTTCATCAGACTGTGTACAATTTGTACCGTTGCAGATGTGGTGCTCCGACCACTTCTAAAGCCATGTTGGAAATCTCCTATTAAGTTATTCGTAATATGGTGCTTGATTAAGATTTCTAGATTTATTTTTTCAAACAATTTACCAAAGACAAAGGTTAAGTCAACTGGTCTGTATTTCTGTGGCTGTTTTCTTTCCTCTTTTTGATATAATGGTTTATCTATACCAAGTTTGAATTTCATCGGAAGAACACCTCCTTCAAGTACACAATTTATTAAGTGGACTAATGGTATGGCTAACTCCCAATTGAATATTTTTGTAGAAAAGGAGAAAATTCATCCCATCCAGCTGAACTTTTTTTTTAGGCTGTCAATTAGCTTGGTTATATAATTGATGATTACGGTAGGTAGCGTACAAGAGTCCCATATATTTTCCTTGTTATATTTAAACTGCCTCTCCTGTTTCACACAAGTATAATATTCAATAATGATACATTAGTACAATTGTGAGAGGATATATCCTTGTCAAAGTTAATATTATCACACAAATTTATAGTTTCTAAAGTAGGAAAACTAAGCGACTTCGTTATCCTAAAAAATTAACAGTCTCGACATTGCAGTGAGGAATTATTTCCATTTGCTTGCTCTGCAGACATATATAATTATCACTTCCGTGTTTCATGTGTATGACATCTGAGGTTAGGTTAGGTTAGGTTGGGTTAGTTTAGGTTAGGTTAGGTTGGGTTAGGTTAGGTTGGGTTGGGTTGGGTTAGGTTAGGTTAGGTTAGGTTAGGTTACGTTACGTTAGGTTGGGTTAGGTTAGGATAAGTTAGGTTAGATTGGGTTAGGTTAGGTTAGGTTAAGCTAGGTTAGCTTAAGTTGGGTTGGGTTGGGTTGGGTTGGGTTGGGTTGGGTTGGGTTGGGTTGGGTTGTGTTGGGTTGGGTTGGGTTGGGTTGGGTTGGGTTGGGTTGGGTTAGGTTAGGTTGGGTTAGGTTAGGTTGGGTTAGGTTAGGTTGGGTTAGGTTAGGTTGGGTAAGGTTAGGTTGGGTTAGGTTAGGTTGGGTTAGGTTAGGTTGGGTTAGGTTAGGTTAGGTTAGGTTAGGTTAGGTTAGGTTAGGTTAGGTTAGGTTAGGTTAAGTTAGGTTAGGTTAGGTTAGGTTAGGTTAGGTTAGGTTAGGTTAGGTTAGGTTAGGTTAGGTTAGGTTAGGTTAGGTTAGGTTAGGTTAGGTTAGGTTAGGTTAGGTTAGGTTAAGTTAGGTTAGGTTAGGTTAGGTTAGGTTAGGTTAGGTTAGGTTAGGTTAGGTTAGGTTAGGTTAGGTTAGGTTAGGTTAGGTTAGGTTAGGTTAGGTTAGGTTAGGTTAGGTTAGGTTATGTTAGGTTAGGTTAGGTTAGGTTAGGTTAGGTTAGGTTAGGTTAGGTTAGGTTAGGTTAGGTTAGGTTAGGTTAGGTTAAGTTAGGTTACATTAGGTTACGTTAGGTTAGGTTAGGTTAGGTTAGGTTAGGTTAGGTTAGGTTAGGTTAGGTTAGGTTAGGTTAGGTTAGGTTAGGTTAGGTTAGGTTAGATTAGGTTAGCATGGTTAGGTTAGGTTAAGTGAGGTAGGGTTAGGCTAGGCTAGGCTAGGGTAGGGTAAGCTAGGCTAGACTAGGCTGGGGTAGGCTTGGGTAGGCTAGGCTAGGCTAGGCTAGGCTAAGCTGGGCTGGGCATGGCTGGGCTGGGCTGGGAAGAGCTGGGATGAGCTGGGCTGGGCTGGGCTGGGCTGTGCTAGGCTGTGCTTGGCTGGGCTGTGCTGGGCTGGGCTGGGCTGGCCCGGGCTGGGCTGGGTTAGGTTAGGTTAGGTTAGGTTAGCTTAGGTTAGGTTAGGTTAGGTTATGTTAGGTTAGGTTAGGTTAGGTTAGGTTAGGTTAGGTTAGGTTAGGTTAAGCTAGGTTAGGTTAGGTTAGGTTGGGTTAGGTTAGGTTCGAATAGGTTAGGTTAGGTTAGGTTAGGTTAGGTTAGGTTAGGTTAGGTTAGGTTATGTTAGGTTAGGTTAGGTTAGGTTAGGTTAGGTAATGTTAGGTTAGGTTAGGTTAGGTTAGGTTAGGTTAGGTTAGGTTAGGTTAGGTTCGGTCACGTCAGGTCAGGTCAGGTTAGGTCAAGTCAGATGAGGTCAGTGCAGGTCAGGTCAAGTCAGGTCAGGTCAGGTCAGGTCAGGTCAGGTCAGGTCAGGTCAGGTCAGGTCAGGTCAGGTCAGGTCAGGTTAGGTTAGTTCATCAGACTGTGTACAATTTGTACCGTTGCAGATGTGGTGCTCCGACCACTTCTAAAGCCATGTTGGAAATCTCCTATTAAGTTATTCGTAATATGGTGCTTGATTAAGATTTCTAGATTTATTTTTTCAAACAATTTACCAAAGACAAAGGTTAAGTCAACTGGTCTGTAGTTCTGTGGCTGTTTTCTTTCCTCTTTTTGATATAATGGTTTATCTATACCAAGTTTGAATTTCATCGGAAGAACACCTCCTTCAAGTACACAATTTATTAAGTGGACTAATGGTATGGCTAACTCCCAATTGAATATTTTTGTAGAAAAGGAGAAAATTCATCCCATCCAGCTGAACTTTTTTTTTAGGCTGTCAATTAGCTTGGTTATATAATTGATGATTACTGTAGGTAGCGTACAAGAGTCCCATTTATTTTCCTTGTTATATTTAAACTGCCTCTCCTGTTTCACACAAGTATAATAATCAATAATGATACATTAGTACAATTGTGAGAGGATATATCCTTGTCAAAGTTAATATTATCACACAAATTTATAGTTTCTAAAGTAGGAAAACTAAGCGACTTCGTTATCCTAAAAAATTAACAGTCTCGACATTGCAGTGAGGAATTATTTCCATTTGCTTGCTCTGCAGACATATATAATTATCACTTCCGTGTTTCATGTGTATGACATCTGAGGTTAGGTTAGGTTAGGTTGGGTTAGGTTAGGTTAGGTTAGGTTGGGTTAGGTTAGGTTGGGTTGGGTTGGGTTAGGTTAGGTTAGGTTAGGTTAGGTTACGTTACGTTAGGTTGGGTTAGGTTAGGATATGTTAGGTTAGATTAGGTTAGGTTAGGTTAGGTTAAGCTAGGTTAGGTTAAGTTGGGTTGAGTTAGGTTAGGTTAGGTTAGGTTAGGTTAGGTTAGGTTAGGTTAGGTTAGGTTAGGTTAGGTTAGGTTAAGCTAGGTTAGGTTATGTTAGGTTAGGTTAGTTTACGTTAGCATGGTTAGGTTAGGTTAAGTGAGGTTAGGTTAGGCTAGACTAGGCTGGGGTAGGCTTGGGTAGGCTAGGCTAGGCTAGGCTAGGCTAAGCTGGGCTGGGCTTGGCTGGGCTGGGCTGGGCAGAGCTGGGCTGGGCTGGGCTGGGCTGGGCTGGGCTGTGCTAGGCTGTGCTGGGATGGGCTGTGATGGGCTGGGCTGGGCTGGCCTGGGCTGGGCTGGGTTAGGTTAGGTTAGGTTAGGTTAGCTTAGGTTAGGTTAGGTTAGGTTATGTTAGGTTAGGTTAGGTTAGGTTAGGTTAGGTTAGGTTAGGTTAAGCTAGGTTAGGTTAGGTTAGGTTGGGTTAGGTTAGGTTCGAATAGGTTAGGTTAGGTTAGGTTAGGTTAGGTTAGGTTAGGTTAGGTTAGGTTATGTTAGGTTTGGTTAGGTTAGGTTAGGTTAGGTAATGTTAGGTTAGGTTAGGTTAGGTTAGGTTAGGTTAGGTTAGGTTAGGTTAGGTTAAGTTAGGTTACATTAGGTTACGTTAGGTTAGGTTAGGTTAGGTTAGGTTAGGTTAGGTTAGGTTAGGTTAGGTTAGGTTATGTTAGGTTAGGTTAGGTTAGGTTAGGTTAGGTTAGGTTAGGTTAGGTTAGGTTAGATTAGGTTAGCATGGTTAGGTTAGGTTAAGTGAGGTAGGGTTAGGCTAGGCTAGGCTAGGGTAGGGTAAGCTAGGCTAGACTAGGCTGGGGTAGGCTTGGGTAGGCTAGGCTAGGCTAGGCTAGGCTAAGCTGGGCTGGGCATGGCTGGGCTGGGCTGGGAAGAGCTGGGATGAGCTGGGCTGGGCTGGGCTGGGCTGTGCTAGGCTGTGCTTGGCTGGGCTGTGCTGGGCTGGGCTGGGCTATCCCGGGCTGGGCTGGGTTAGGTTAGGTTAGGTTAGGTTAGCTTAGGTTAGGTTAGGTTAGGTTATGTTAGGTTAGGTTAGGTTAGGTTAGGTTAGGTTAGGTTAGGTTAGGTTAAGCTAGGTTATGTTAGGTTAGGTTGGGTTAGGTTAGGTTCGAATAGGTTAGGTTAGGTTAGGTTAGGTTAGGTTAGGTTAGGTTAGGTTAGGTTAGGTTATGTTAGGTTAGGTTAGGTTAGGTTAGGTTAGGTAATGTTAGGTTAGGTTAGGTTAGGTTAGGTTAGGTTAGGTTAGGTTAGGTTAGGTTCGGTCACGTCAGGTCAGGTCAGGTTAGGTCAAGTCAGATGAGGTCAGTGCAGGTCAGGTCAAGTCAGGTCAGGTCAGGTCAGGTCAGGTCAGGTCAGGTCAGGTCAGGTCAGGTCAGGTCAGGTCAGGTCAGGTTAGGTTAGTTCATCAGACTGTGTACAATTTGTACCGTTGCAGATGTGGTGCTCCGACCACTTCTAAAGCCATGTTGGAAATCTCCTATTAAGTTATTCGTAATATGGTGCTTGATTAAGATTTCTAGATTTATTTTTTCAAACAATTTACCAAAGACAAAGGTTAAGTCAACTGGTCTGTAGTTCTGTGGCTGTTTTCTTTCCTCTTTTTGATATAATGGTTTATCTATACCAAGTTTGAATTTCATCGGAAGAACACCTCCTTCAAGTACACAATTTATTAAGTGGACTAATGGTATGGCTAACTCCCAATTGAATATTTTTGTAGAAAAGGAGAAAATTCATCCCATCCAGCTGAACTTTTTTTTTAGGCTGTCAATTAGCTTGGTTATATAATTGATGATTACTGTAGGTAGCGTACAAGAGTCCCATTTATTTTCCTTGTTATATTTAAACTGCCTCTCCTGTTTCACACAAGTATAATAATCAATAATGATACATTAGTACAATTGTGAGAGGATATATCCTTGTCAAAGTTAATATTATCACACAAATTTATAGTTTCTAAAGTAGGAAAACTAAGCGACTTCGTTATCCTAAAAAATTAACAGTCTCGACATTGCAGTGAGGAATTATTTCCATTTGCTTGCTCTGCAGACATATATAATTATCACTTCCGTGTTTCATGTGTATGACATCTGAGGTTAGGTTAGGTTAGGTTGGGTTAGGTTAGGTTAGGTTAGGTTGGGTTAGGTTAGGTTGGGTTGGGTTGGGTTAGGTTAGGTTAGGTTAGGTTAGGTTACGTTACGTTAGGTTGGGTTAGGTTAGGATATGTTAGGTTAGGTTAGGTTAAGCTAGGTTAGGTTAAGTTGGGTTGAGTTAGGTTAGGTTAGGTTAGGTTAGGTTAGGTTAGGTTAGGTTAGGTTAGGTTAGGTTAAGCTAGGTTAGGTTATGTTAGGTTAGGTTAGTTTACGTTAGCATGGTTAGGTTAGGTTAAGTGAGGTTAGGTTAGGCTAGACTAGGCTGGGGTAGGCTTGGGTAGGCTAGGCTAGGCTAGGCTAGGCTAAGCTGGGCTGGGCTTGGCTGGGCTGGGCTGGGCAGAGCTGGGCTGGGCTGGGCTGGGCTGGGCTGGGCTGTGCTAGGCTGTGCTGGGATGGGCTGTGATGGGCTGGGCTGGGCTGGCCTGGGCTGGGCTGGGTTAGGTTAGGTTAGGTTAGGTTAGCTTAGGTTAGGTTAGGTTAGGTTATGTTAGGTTAGGTTAGGTTAGGTTAGGTTAGGTTAGGTTAGGTTAGGTTAAGCTAGGTTAGGTTAGGTTAGGTTGGGTTAGGTTAGGTTCGAATAGGTTAGGTTAGGTTAGGTTAGGTTAGGTTAGGTTAGGTTAGGTTAGGTTATGTTAGGTTTGGTTAGGTTAGGTTAGGTTAGGTAATGTTAGGTTAGGTTAGGTTAGGTTAGGTTAGGTTAGGTTAGGTTAGGTTAGGTTAAGTTAGGTTACATTAGGTTACGTTAGGTTAGGTTAGGTTAGGTTAGGTTAGGTTAGGTTAGGTTAGGTTAGGTTAGGTTAGGTTAGGTTAGGTTAGGTTAGGTTAGGTTAGGTTAGGTTAGGTTAGATTAGGTTAGCATGGTTAGGTTAGGTTAAGTGAGGTAGGGTTAGGCTAGGCTAGGCTAGGGTAGGGTAAGCTAGGCTAGACTAGGCTGGGGTAGGCTTGGGTAGGCTAGGCTAGGCTAGGCTAGGCTAAGCTGGGCTGGGCATGGCTGGGCTGGACTGGGCAGAGCTGGGATGAGCTGGGCTGGGCTGGGCTGGGCTGTGCTAGGCTGTGCTGGGCTGGGCTGTGCTGGGCTGGGCTGGGCTGGCCCGGGCTGGGCTGGGTTAGGTTAGGTTAGGTTAGGTTAGCTTAGGTTAGGTTAGGTTAGGTTATGTTAGGTTAGGTTAGGTTAGGTTAGGTTAGGTTAGGTTAGGTTAGGTTAAGCTAGGTTAGGTTAGGTTAGGTTGGGTTAGGTTAGGTTCGAATAGGTTAGGTTAGGTTAGGTTAGGTTAGGTTAGGTTAGGTTAGGTTAGGTTAGGTTATGTTAGGTTAGGTTAGGTTAGGTTAGGTTAGGTAATGTTAGGTTAGGTTAGGTTAGGTTAGGTTAGGTTAGGTTAGGTTAGGTTAGGTTCGGTCACGTCAGGTCAGGTCAGGTTAGGTCAAGTCAGATGAGGTCAGTGCAGGTCAGGTCAAGTCAGGTCAGGTCAGGTCAGGTCAGGTCAGGTCAGGTCAGGTCAGGTCAGGTCAGGTCAGGTCAGGTCAGGTCAGGTTAGGTTAGTTCATCAGACTGTGTACAATTTGTACCGTTGCAGATGTGGTGCTCCGACCACTTCTAAAGCCATGTTGGAAATCTCCTATTAAGTTATTCGTAATATGGTGCTTGATTAAGATTTCTAGATTTATTTTTTCAAACAATTTACCAAAGACAAAGGTTAAGTCAACTGGTCTGTAATTCTGTGGCTGTTTTCTTTCCTCTTTTTGATATAATGGTTTATCTATACCAAGTTTGAATTTCATCGGAAGAACACCTCCTTCAAGTACACAATTTATTAAGTGGACTAATGGTATGGCTAACTCCCAATTGAATATTTTTGTAGAAAAGGAGAAAATTCATCCCATCCAGCTGAACTTTTTTTTTAGGCTGTCAGTTAGCTTGGTTATATAATTGATGATTACTGTAGGTAGCGTACAAGAGTCCCATTTATTTTCCTTGTTATATTTAAACTGCCTCTCCTGTTTCACACAAGTATAATAATCAATAATGATACATTAGTACAATTGTGAGAGGATATATCCTTGTCAAAGTTAATATTATCACACAAATTTATAGTTTCTAAAGTAGGAAAACTAAGCGACTTCGTTATCCTAAAAAATTAACAGTCTCGACATTGCAGTGAGGAATTATTTCCATTTGCTTGCTCTGCAGACATATAAAATTATCACTTCCGTGTTTCATGTGTATGACATCTGAGGTTAGGTTAGGTTAGGTTGGGTTAGGTTAGGTTAGGTTAGGTTGGGTTAGGTTAGGTTGGGTTGGGTTGGGTTAGGTTAGGTTAGGTTAGGTTAGGTTACGTTACGTTAGGTTGGGTTAGGTTAGGATATGTTAGGTTAGATTAGGTTAGGTTAGGTTAGGTTAAGCTAGGTTAGGTTAAGTTGGGTTGAGTTAGGTTAGGTTAGGTTAGGTTAGGTTAGGTTAGGTTAGGTTAGGTTAGGTTAGGTTAGGTTAAGCTAGGTTAGGTTATGTTAGGTTAGGTTAGTTTACGTTAGCATGGTTAGGTTAGGTTAAGTGAGGTTAGGTTAGGCTAGACTAGGCTGGGGTAGGCTTGGGTAGGCTAGGCTAGGCTAGGCTAGGCTAAGCTGGGCTGGGCTTGGCTGGGCTGGGCTGGGCAGAGCTGGGCTGGGCTGGGCTGGGCTGGGCTGGGCTGTGCTAGGCTGTGCTGGGATGGGCTGTGATGGGCTGGGCTGGGCTGGCCTGGGCTGGGCTGGGTTAGGTTAGGTTAGGTTAGGTTAGCTTAGGTTAGGTTAGGTTAGGTTATGTTAGGTTAGGTTAGGTTAGGTTAGGTTAGGTTAGGTAATGTTAGGTTAGGTTAGGTTAGGTTAGGTTAGGTTAGGTTAGGTTAGGTTAGGTTAGGCTAGGTTAGGTTAGGTTCGGTCACGTCAGGTCAGGTCAGGTTAGGTCAAGTCAGATGAGGTCAGTGCAGGTCAGGTCAAGTCAGGTCAGGTCAGGTCAGGTCAGGTCAGGTCAGGTCAGGTCAGGTCAGGTCAGGTCAGGTCAGGTCAGGTCAGGTCAGGTCAGGTCAGGTCAGGTTAGGTTAGTTCATCAGACTGTGTACAATTTGTACCGTTGCAGATGTGATGCTCCGACCACTTCTAAAGCCATGTTGGAAATCTCCTATTAAGTTATTCGTAATATGGTGCTTGATTAAGATTTCTAGATTTATTTTTTCAAACAATTTACCAAAGACAAAGGTTAAGTCAACTGGTCTGTATTTCTGTGGCTGTTTTCTTTCCTCTTTTTGATATAATGGTTTATCTATACCAAGTTTGAATTTCATCGGAAGAACACCTCCTTCAAGTACACAATTTATTAAGTGGACTAATGGTATGGCTAACTCCCAATTGAATATTTTTGTAGAAAAGG
>NC_064929.1:95108153-95113153 GCF_023897955.1 Schistocerca gregaria | reverse complement strand
ATTTTCCTTGTTATATTTAAACTGCCTCTCCTGTTTCACACAAGTATAATATTCAATAATGGTACATTAGTACAATTGAGAGAGGATATATCCTTGTCAAAGTTAATATTATCACGCAAATTTATAGTTTCTAAAGTAGGAAAACTGAGTGATTTCGTTATCCTAAAAAATTAACAAACTTGACATTGCAGTGAGCAATTATTTCCATTTGCTTGCTCTGCAGACATATATAATTATCATTTCCGTGTTTCGTGTGTATGACTTCTGAGGTTAGGTTAGGTTAGGTTAGGTTAGGTTAGGTTAGATTAGGTTGGGTTAGGTTAGGTTGGGTTGGATTGGGTTAGGTTAGGTTAGGTTAGGTTAGGTTAGGTTAGGTTAGGTTAGGTTAGGTTAGGTTAGGTTAGGTTAGGTTAGATTTGGTTAGGTAAGGTTAGGTTAGCATGGTTAGGTTAGGTTAAGTGAGGTTATGTTAGGCTAGGCTAGGGTAGGGTAGGTTAAGCTAGGCTAGACTAGGCTGGGATAGGCTTGGGTAGGCTAGGCTAGGCTAGGCTAGTCTAAGCTGGGCTGGGCTTAGCTGGGCTGGGCTGGGCAGAACTGGGTTGGGCTGGGCTGGGCTGGGCAGAACTGGGTTGGGCTGGGCTGGGCTGGGCTGTGCTGTGCTAGGCTGTGCTGGGCTCGGCTTTGCTGGGCTGGGCTGGGCTGGCCTGGGCTGGGCTGGGTTAGGTTAGGTTAGGTTAGGTTAGGTTAGGTTAGGATAGGTTAGGTTAGGTTATGTTAGGTTAGGTTAGGTTAGGTTAGGTTAGGTTAGGTTAGGTTAGGTAATGTTAGGTTAGGTTAGGTTAGGTTAGGTTAGGTTAGGTTAGGTTCGGTCACGTCAGGTCAGGTCAGGTTAGGTCAGGTCAGGTGAGGTCAGGGCAGGTCAGGTCAAGTCAGGTCAGGTCAGGTCAGGTCAGGTCAGGTCAGGTCAGGTCAGGTCTGGTCAGATCAGGTTAGGTTAGATTAGTTAATCAGACTGTGTACAATTTGTACCGTTGCAGATGTGGTGCTCCGACCACTTCTAAAGCCATGTTGGAAATCTCCTATTAAGTTATACGTAATATGGTGCTTGATTAAGATTTCTAGATTTATTTTTTCAAACAATTTACCAAAGACTAAGGTTAAGTCAACTGGTCTGTAGTTCTGTGGCTGTTTTCTTTCCTCTTTTTGATATATTGGTTTATCTATACCAAGTTTGAATTTCATCGGAAGAACACCTCCTTCAAGTACACAATTTATTAAATGGACTAATGGTATGGCTAACTCCCAATTGAATATTTTTGTAGAAAAGGAGAAAATTCATCCCATTCAGCTGAACTTTTTTTTTAGGCTGTCAATTAGCTTGGTTATATAATTGATGATTACTGTAGGTAGCGTACAAGAGTCCCATTTATTTTCCTTGTTATCTTTAAACTGCCTCTCCTGTTTCACACAAGTATAATATTCAATAATGTTACATTTGTACAATTGTGAGAGGATATATCGTTGTCAAAGTTAATATTATCACACAAATATATAGTTTCTAAAGTAGGAAAACTGAGCGACTTCGTTATCCTAAAAAATTAACAGTCTCGACATTGCAGTGAGGAATTATTTCCATTTGCTTGCTCTGCAGACATATATAATTATCACTTCCGTGTTTCGTGTGTATGACATCTGAGGTTAGGTTAGGTTAGTTTAGGTTAGGTTAGGTTAGGTTAGGTTGGGTTGGGTTAGGTTGGGTTGGGTTGGGTTAGGTTAGGTTAGGTTAGGTTAGGTTAGGTTAGGTTAGGTTAGGTTAGGTTAGGTTAGGTTAGGTTAGGTTAGTTTAGGTTAGGTTAGGTTAGGTTAGGTTAGGTTAAGCTAGGTTGGGTTAGGTTAGGTTGGGTTGGTTTGGGTTGGGTTGGGTTGGGTTGGGTTGGTTTGGGTTGGGTTGGGTTGGGTTGGGTTGGGTTGGGTTGGGTTGGGTGGGTTGGGTTGGGTTGGGTTGGGTTGGGTTGTGTTGGGTTAGGTTGGGTTGGGTTGGGTTAGGTTAGGTTAGGTTAGGTTAGGTTAGGTTAGGTTAGGTTAGGTTAGGTTAGGTTAGGTTAGGTTAGGTTAGGTTAGGTTAGGTTAGGTTAGGTTAGGTTAGGTTAGGTTAGGTTAGGTTAGCTTAGGTTAGGTTAGGTTAGGTTAGGTTAGGTTAGGTTAGGTTAGGTTAGGTTAGGTTAGGTTAGGTTAGGTTAGGTTAGGTTAGGTTAGGTTTGGTTTGGTTTGGTTTGGTTAGGTTAGGTTGGGTTAGGTTAGGTTAGGTTAGGTTAGGATAGGTTAGGTTAGGTTAGGTTAGGTTAGGTTAGGTTAGGTTAGGTTAGGTTAGGTTAGGTTAGGTTAGGTTAGGTTAGGTAAGGTTAGGTTGGGTTAAGTTAGTTTGGGTTAGGTTAGGTTGGGTTAGGTTAGGTTGGGTTAGGTTAGGTTAGGTTAGGTTAGGTTGGGTTGGGTTAGGTTAGGTTAGGTTAGGTTAGGTTAGGTTAGGTTAGGTTAGGTTAGGTTAGGTTTGGTGAGGTTTGGTGAGGTTGGGTGACGTTGGGTTAGGTTGGGTTAGGTTGGGTTAAGTTGGGTTATGTTGGATTAGGTTGGGTTAGGTTGGGTTAGGTTGGGTTAGGTTGGGTTAGGTTGGGTTAGGTTGGGTTAGGTTAGGTTAGGTTAGGTTAGGTTAGGTTAGGTTAGGTTAGGTTAGGATAGGTTAGGTAATGTTAGGTTAGGTTATGTTAGGTTAGGTTAGGTTAGGTTAGGTTAGGTAATGTTAGGTTAGGTTAGGTTAGGTTAGGTTAGGTTAGGTTAGGTTAGGTTAGGTTAGGTTAGGTTTGGTCACATCAGGTCAGGTCAGGTTAGGTCAGGTCAGGTGAGGTCAGGGCAGGTCAGGTGAAGTCAGGTCAGGTCATGTCAGGTCAGGTCAGGTCAGGTCAGGTCAGGTCAGGTCAGGTCAGGTCAGGTTAGGTTAGGTTAGTTTATCAGACTGTGTACAATTTGTACCGTTGCAGATGTGGTGCTCCAACCACTTCTAAAGCCATGTTGGAAATCTCCTATTAAGTTATTCGTAATATGGTGCTTGATTAAGATTTCTAGATTTATTTTTTCAAACAACTTACCAAAGACTAAGGTTAAGGCAACTGGTCTGTAGTTCTGTGGCTGTTTTCTTTCCTCTTTTTGATATAATGGTTTATCTATACCAAGTTTGAATTTCATCGGAAGAACACCTCCTTCAAGTACACAATTTATTAAATGGACTAATGGTATGGCTAACTCCCAATTGAATTTTTTTGTAGAAAAGTAGAAAATTCATCCCATCCAGCTGAACGTTTTTTTTAGGCTGTGAATTAGCTTGGTTATATAATTGATGATTACTGTAGGTAGCGTACAAGAGTCCCATTTATTTTCCTTGTTATATTTAAACTGCCTCTCCTGTTTCACACAAGTATAATATTCAATAATGGTACATTAGTACAATTGAGAGAGGATATATCCTTGTCAAAGTTAATATTATCACGCAAATTTATAGTTTCTAAAGTAGGAAAACTGAGTGATTTCGTTATCCTAAAAAATTAACAAACTTGACATTGCAGTGAGCAATTATTTCCATTTGCTTGCTCTGCAGACATATATAATTAACATTTCCGTGTTTCGTGTGTATGACTTCTGAGGTTAGGTTAGGTTAGGTTAGGTTAGGTTAGGTTAGGTTAGGTTAGGTTGGGTTAGGTTAGGTTGGGTTGGATTGGGTTAGGTTAGGTTAGGTTAGGTTAGGTTAGGTTAGGTTAGGTTAGGTTAGGTTAGGTTAGGTTAGGTTAGGTTAGGTTAGGTTAGGTTAGGTTAGGTTTGGTTAGATTTGGTTAGGTAAGGTTAGGTTAGCATGGTTAGGTTAGGTTAAGTGAGGTTAGGTTAGGCTAGGCTAGGCTAGGGTAGGGTAAGCTAGGCTAGACTAGGCTGGGATAGGCTTGGGTAGGCTAGGCTAGGCTAGGCTAGGCTAAGCTGGGCTGGGCTTAGCTGGGCTGGGCTGGGCAGAGCTGGGTTGGGCTGGGCTGGGCTGGGCTGTGCTGTGCTAGGCTGTGCTGGGCTGGGCTGTGCTGGGCTGTGCTGGGCTGGCCTGGGCTGGGCTGGGTTAGGTTAGGTTAGGTTAGGTTAGGTTAGGTTAGGTTAGGTTAGGTTAGGTTAGGTTAGGTTAGGTTAGGTTAGGTTAGGTAATGTTAGGTTAGGTTAGGTTAGGTTAGGTTAGGTTAGGTTAGGTTAGGTTAGGTTAGGTTCGGTCACGTCAGGTCAGGTCAGGTTAGGTCAGGTCAGGTGAGGTCAGGGCAGGTCAGGTCAAGTCAGGTCAGGTCAGGTCAGGTCAGGTCAGGTCAGGTCAGGTCAGGTCAGGTCAGATCAGGTTAGGTTAGATTAGTTCATCAGACTGTGTACAATTTGTACCGTTGCAGATGTGGTGCTCCGACCACTTCTAAAGCCATGTTGGAAATCTCCTATTAAGTTATACGTAATATGGTGCTTGATTAAGATTTCTAGATTTATTTTTTCAAACAATTTACCAAAGACTAAGGTTAAGTCAACTGGTCTGTAGTTCTGTGACTGTTTTCTTTCCTCTTTTTGATATATTGGTTTATCTATACCAAGTTTGAATTTCATCGGAAGAACACCTCCTTCAAGTACACAATTTATTAAATGGACTAATGGTATGGCTAACTCCCAATTGAATATTTTTGTAGAAAAGGAGAAAATTCATCCCATTCAGCTGAACTTTTTTTTTAGGCTGTCAATTAGCTTGGTTATATAATTGATGATTACTGTAGGTAGCGTACAAGAGTCCCATTTATTTTCCTTGTTATATTTAAACTGCCTCTCCTGTTTCACACAAGTATAATATTCAATAATGATACATTTGTACAATTGTGAGAGGATATATCGTTGTCAAAGTTAATATTATCACACAAATATATAGTTTCTAAAGTAGGAAAACT